>NW_024721983.1:262500-272500 GCF_018991925.1 Homarus americanus | reverse complement strand
AGGTGAGTTAGGTAAACGCTTCCCTGGGCCCAACAAAGCGAAGGTCATCCGTAGAGCGAACTTGTAATGAGCTTCTAGTTTACTGCAACCCGAGAATGGGGTGTGTCTCATGAGTCAGGGGAAGACGATGAAGAGAGGAGGAGGAGGAGGAGGAAGAAGAGGAGGTAGGAGGAAGATGATGATGTGGCGTAAGCGAAGAAAGGAAGAGGAAGGGAGAGGAAGAAGATTATGGTATGTCGTAGGAGGAGAAGGAGGGGGAAAAGAAGCAAGAAGGAGGAGGAGGAGGAGGAGGAGGAGGTTGAAGAAGCAATAAGAAGGAGGAGGTGGTTGGAAGACGATGAAGAGGAAGAGGAAGAATAAGAAAGGAGAAGGAAGAAAGCGAATAAAAAAGGAGGAGGAAGAAGAGTAGAAGGAGGAAGAAGGAAATAAGAACACATTGGTATACACTGTTTTCATTCACGTATCATATCGCGTTACATTGCTACTTTGCTTCCAGTAGTATAATCACTCGGGCCAGATTTGTACATTGTTTCCATCTGCGTTTAATTTATTGCTCCACGTTGGAATATAATCGGGCTACATTGCAACATTGTTTCCACTTGTATAATTTCTCACTCAAGTTCCATTGCTACACTGTTTTCCATTTGTCTAATCACGGTTTAACCACATTGCTGCATTGTCTACATTTGCATTATTTATCACTACACAGTGGTACCGTGTTTACAACTTGTTAATCGTTCAGGTAACATTGGTACATCGTTTCCATTTGCATAATTAATCACACTGCATTGGTTCACTGTTTTTACTGACGTCAACAAACATTGTACTACCCAGGCAGTTAATGATCGGTAAACTCTACGGGGAAAGCAACCCACATTTCACTATGTCTCTCTCTCACACACACACACACACACACCTTCATATGGTTATATTCTCCCTCCCACCATCTTTTTACAAGCGTCCACGACAAAAAAAAATATCGGTATCTTTACAGTATCCACAGCTGGTCCATACGCACACTCAGGTACCCGAAGAACCATCTGGCGTACTTACAGGTGGTCTCCCAGCTGGTTCATAACGTATAATACCCCCTCCAAAAAAAGTCTACCATACTTTAACATCACTCTGGGTCCCGAACCATCTGGCGTACTTACAGGTGGTCTCCCAGCTGGTGCGGGAAGAGGAGCCAGGAACTCTGAGGAGAAGAAGTGTTGGTCTGACAATCACGATGCCAAAGACTCATTCCTCTTTGTTAAGGAGTGTAACGTAACTTTCTGAAGACGTCTTGGGAAAAGTTTAGATGCGTGGCGGGTGGTTGTGGTGGTTGTGGTGCTTGTGGTGGTGGTAGAGTGTGGTGGTAGGTGGTGGTAGCGGTAGGGGTGGTGGTGTTGGTGGTGGTGATATTTGTGATGGTGGTGAGAGGTGGTGGTGGTGTTGTTAGTGGTGGATGGTTATGATGGGATTAGGGAAAGTAGATGAAGGGGAATGGGGAAGGACTGGGAAAATTTGGGAAAAATTTATGAAACTGGGAAAGGAAAATTGGGAGGATATTGGGAAGGTATGTATGTATGTATGTATGTATGTATGTATGTATGTATGTATGTATAAGTGTGTGTGTGTATGCATGTATGTGTGTGCACGACCATATATGCACAACAACTTTATATTACCAGTACATGAAAATAATACAAATATACAACGCCGTATATACTTGTGTATGGCCAAACTTAATATACTTGCTGGCTATTACATACACGTTTCTATGCAAATACAAGACCCACACAGGATATACTTGTATTTTTACACCGGGATTCTATTAAGCCTCATTTGCATACAGGTATCTTACGTACAGGGAGCTGGGGCATTAATAAAAGCCTTGTTATAAGACTCCAGTACTTTTTTTTTCATTATTCAAATCACCAATAAGTCTCTATAGCTGCCGTGATATTTAATTAACCTCTAAGATAACAACCAGGAGCCATTTTCTTTTACTAGTGATTATTATTCGCCATTTTCTTTTTATATTATGAGTTTATTAAGTTCTTTTACTTTCATCTATAATACTTTGGCACTATGTTGCTTGTATTATAATAATAATAATAATAATAATAATAATAATAATAATAATAATAATAATAATAATAATAATAATAATAATAATAATAATAATAATAATAATAATGATAATAATAATAATAATAATAATAATAATAATAATAATAATAATAATAATAATAATATTTCATGACACTCACCTAACCACCACCACTACTGTAAAACAGATAGAGAGAGAGAGAGAGAGAGAGAGAGAGATTAAACAACTTTTCATGGCATTTCTGTGTGTGTGTGTGTGTGTGTGTGTGTAAAATTCTCTTCCGCTTCCAGCCACACACAGGAGGTTTAGACACGCGATCATTGTTACCAACGCTTTATACACGCTATCCGACCTGTCACTCTTATTTCAGGCTATGAACGCTACTGCACGCTACTCTCTTATCAACGCTGTTACACGCTATCATTATCCTCGGTGCTATCACGCGTTGTTATCACTGTCAACGCTACTACACGATTGTTATGGTAGGCGTGGTATTATACGCTCTGTCTTCTGTTTTCTTCGTTAATATGTTCTGTCAACGCTATTAATGGTCTCACCGCCACCACACCGTTGTTTAACTTAATCTAACCCAACTTAATCTATCCTAACGTAATCTAACCTATCCTGATTAGGGAGGCGAGGGAGGCGAGGAAGGTGAGGAAGGCGAGGGAGGTAAGGGGCTGAGGAAGGTGAGTGAGGCGAAGAAGGCGAGTGGGGTGAGGAAGCAAGGAAAACAAGAAAGACGATTTAGACGAAGGAAGGCGAACGAAGGCGAATCCGAAGGAGGAGGCGAACTCATTCACCAGCGAAGGCGAACTCATTTACTAGAGAAGGCGTTGTAAATCTTTAAGTGGCGGACGTTTCTCAAGGACTCCCTGAGGTCTGGCCGGGAAATGGTGTATCGGTTAAGCAGTTAAAGAAGATGAATCCCCATTTGGTAATTTCTTTCAAGAATGGAAAATTGAACAAGAGGGAAAAAAAGTAATATGAATGTGTCTCAATAAGCAGTAAATATGACGAAGGTTAGGTTGGTGATTTGGTTTCTTAATGGTATATGAGGGAAGAATTATGATAGGAATGATGATGATGATGATGATGATGATGATGATGATGATGATGATGATGAGGATAATGATGATAATGATAATACACTTCCTATACCTCCTCTTCCTCCTCCTCCTCCTTGTCATTATCCCTTCCTCCTTTTCTTCATATTCCTTCTCCTCTTTATACTCCTCTACCTCCCACTCTACCCGCTCCCCCTCCTCCCTCCCTACTCCCCCTTCCTTCCCCCTCCTCCTCTTCTTCCCCTCCTCCTCCCCTCCCCTCCTCCTCCAGCGGGATCAGTTTCTTACGTTACAACGCCGTCCACTCAATCCTTGTATACTGAGATTCGCGAAAAATTACGGTGACCCTCGGCTTTTTTGGCAGCTGTTTCGCGAATTGTTGGCGTGCTTGTGAGGGGAATAGGAGGGCTGTTGTGGAGGGAAAGGAGGGCTATTTAGGAGGGTAAGGAGGGCTGCTGCGGAGGGCAAGAAGGGCTATCTAAGAGGGCTGTTGTGGAAGGAAAGGAGGGCTCCATTATGCTCCACCCCATCTCCTCTCCTCTACCCCTCTCTTCTCTCCTCTCCTCCACCGCCTCTCCATATCTCCTCCTTCTATTCTCTCTCCACTACCCCTTCCCTCTCCTCTCCTTCATCATTATTCACCACCCCTCCCTCCTTCCGTTATTCACTATCCCACCCCTTCAGATTTAGTTGAAATCCTCTACAGATTTCCTTCCCCGGGTCATTACAATCTTGACAAACGACGGGATAGGCAGGATTACCTGGCCTTATCCAGAGCTGACTTAGACAAGGATAGTCCCAGGATTAAGGTCAGGAGGAAGGGGAGAGGGATAGACACGGCTAGGGAGTGGGAAAGGGGGGTGGGATAGTCAGGCTAGGTGGAAGGCAGAGGATAGGGAGGATAGTTAAGCGAAGGCGACAGGGGGTGATAGGGAGGGATAGAGAAGAAATAGTCAGGGATTGGAGAGGTGAGACGAGGGATGGTATAGTCCAGTTCAATAGATGATAGGGGGTGGGTGGAGGGATAGTAGGCTAGGTTTAAGGGGAGGGAAGAGCAGTGGGTGGGGGGATATCTAATATTCTCAAACCAGATATTCTCAAAAGTTCCTAAGTTAAATTTTTACCCACAAGAGACCATGAGAGAAAACATCTAACTAAAGTATTTATTCTACGACACTTAAGGATAAATTCACAAAAGATCTTAAGTTATTTTTTTTTCTCCTCTCTTGACTCTGCTGTAGATGTGTAAGACCATTAACTACGACAAAAAGAAAGGGAAAAAAGTACCTCGGCTAGATTTACATATATTTTCGGGGTTAAGGAATGGTGCTCCCCCTCTCTCTCTCTCTCTCTCTCTCTCTCTCTCTCTCTCTCTCTCTCTCTCTCTCTCTCTCTCTCTCTCTCTTGCTGCATATATTGCTTCTCCTCAGTAGTAGTTGTAGTGAGGTGGAGTGTTTGGGGTTAGTTGTGAGGAATTGATGTGTGTGTGTGTGTGTGTCTGTGTGTGTGTGTGTGTGTGTGTGTGTGTGTGTGTGTGTCTATGGGATGTGGATAAACATAGTGTATATTACGCGTATATACATCGGCACAGATACATAGGAAGAACCCCCCCTCCACCCTCACACACACACACACAAAATTACGAGAATTTACTGTGACGTCACTTCCTGGTAGCAACACTGGCGGCCATGTTGGAGTTGGCAGAAGTTGTTGTCGTTAAGTGATCTAACTGAATGGCGTAACAGCTGGCGTTAAGTGAAGTTATTTTATGTACGTGTTCGTGTTAAAAAAATAAATATAACTAAAATAACAGGGAATTTTTATTTGGTTTTGAGTATAGTTGATGTTTTAGGTACTTTAACTGTTGAAGGTGTGTGTGTGTGTGTGTGTGTGTGTGTGTGTGTGTGTGTGTGTGTGTGTGTGTGTGTGTGTGTGTGTGTGTGTGTGTGTGTGTGTGTGTGTTGCTATTTTCTAGTAGCACAAATTACATTATGTATTGCCTCATGGGGTCATTATACTTTAATTTTGACGACTTTTTAAAAACTACTGATATCGACACTGCATTTTTGTTTCAAATAATGATGGCGGTAACGTTAAATTTCAAGAAGTTATCGTTCACAACACTAGTTCATCCCATTGTATATTTCGTATAACACACACACACACACACACACTGTTCAATATTTTCGTTCAATCGTTCAACCTCGACTACTGGAGGTGAACATGTGACAAAGGAGCTGATAGTTGAGGATGATTGACGTGATTGGTAGTTAATGTGAGCCAATACTAGTAGTGTGTCGAGATATATGGCCATGTTTACTGTATATATGGCCATGTTTACTGTATATATGGCCATGTTTACTGTATATATGGCCATGTTTACTGTATATATGGCCATGTTTACTGTATATATGGCCATGTTTACTGTATATATGGCCATGTTTACTGTATATATGGCCATGTTTACTGTATATATGGCCATTTTTACTGTATATATGGCCATGTTTACTGTATATATGGCCATGTTTACTGTATATATGGCCATGTTTACTGTATATATGGCCATGTTTACTGTATATATGGCCATGTTTACTGTATATATAGCCATGTTTACTGTATATATAGCCATGTTTACTGTATATATGGCCATGTTTACTAACATATATATAGCCATGTTTACTGTATATAGCCATATTTACTATATATATAGCCATGTTTATATATATGGCCATATTTACTGTATATATAGCCTATTTACTGTATATATAGCCATGTTTACTATATATATAATATGTTTACTGTATATATAGCCCATATTTATATATATGTACATGTTTACTGTATATAGCATATTTACCTGTATATATAGCCATGTTTACTGTATATATGTACATATTTACTGCTATATAGCCATGTTTACTGTATATATAGCCATATTTCTATATATATATTACATGTTTACTGTATATATGGCCCATGTTTATATATATATATGCATTACCTATATATAGCCCATATTTACTCTATATATGTACATGTTTACTGTATATGTATATTTATATATGGCCATATTTACTGTATATATATATATTTACTGTATATATAGCCATATTTTACTGTATATATAGCCATGTTTACTGTATATATAGCCATATTTACTATATATATATACATATTTACTGTATATATGGCCATATTTACATATATATATGCATATTTACTGTATATATAGCCATATTTTACTGTATATATATGCATATTTACTGTATATATGGCCATGTTTACTGTATATATATGTATTTACATATATAGCCATGTTTACTGTATATATACATATTTACTATATATATATATTTACTGTATATATATACATTTTACTGTATATATATGCATATTTATATATATATTTACTGTATATAGCCATATTTACTATATCTTATATTACATATTTACTGTATATATGGCCATGTTTACTGTATATATGGCCATGTTTACTGTATATATGGCCATGTTTACTGTATATATGGCCATGTTTACTGTATATATGGCCATTTTTACTGTATATATGGCCATTTTTACTGCATATCTGGTAACTGTGCATGATTCAACCATTGAGATCTGGCAACAGTGCATGACTTAACCATTACCAAACTTTATGAATTTGTTTGTTTACAGTTGTTGGCCTGGCCCTACCCACACGTAAACAACGATTCGTAAAACGGTGTAAACAGACTCAGTTTACAAATACACAGTTGCCGTAAACTTTAATGGTGTTGTAAATAAAGGTGACAAAGAGTTCAGTTGCCACGACGACAGTGTGTGTCTGTGTGTGTGTGTGTGTGTGTGTGTGTGTGTGTGTGTGTGTGTGTGTGTGTGTGTGTGTGTGTGTGTTTGTGTGTGTGTGGGGGGGGGTCGCGCGCACACACAAACGTCGACTGAGGAAAACATAAGAAAATAATGACTCTCATCAACCATTAGTTATCCTGGGTGACAAGGCTGAGAAATAAGTCAGGCTTCTTCCCTGTCAGCCTTACTGTCAGCAGCTGTGTGTCCTTCACTGTCAGCAGCTGTGTGTTCTTCACAATCAGCAGCTGTGTTTCCTTTACTGTCAGCAGCTGTGTTTCCTTCACTGTCAGCAGCTGTGTGTTCTTCACTGTCAGCAGCTGTGTTTCCTTCACTCTCAGCAGCTGTGTGTTCTTCACAATCAGCAGCTGTGTTTCCTTTACTGTCAGCAGCTGTGTTTCCTTCACTGTCAGCAGCTGTGTGTTCTTCACTGTCAGCAGCTGTGTTTCCTTCTGTCAGCAACTGTGTTTCCTTCACTAATCCTTAGCTAATGTTTCCTTCCACTTTATCCAAAAGCAGCACAAATAGTAATTTCTTCACAATCAGCAACTCTTCATTTCCTACTATCATGACTGTGTTTCCCTTTACTATCCCAACAGCTGTGTTTCGCTACTAATCCTGGCAGCTGTGTTTCCCTTCACTGTCAGCAGCTGTGTTTCCTTCACTATCCAGCAGCTGTGTTTCCTTCACTGTGTGTCAGCAGCTGTGTATTTCTTCACTGTCAGCAGCCTGTGTTTCCTTCTGTCAGCAGCTGTGTTTCCTTCACTATAAGCATGTGTTTTCCTTCACTGTCAGCAGCTGTGTTTCCTTCACTGTCAACCCAGCTGTGTGTGACCTTCTTCAGCAGCTGTATGTGTTCTTCACAATCCCAGCAGCTGTGTTTCGCTACTGTCAGCAGCTGTGTTTCTCGCTACTGTCAGCAGCTGTGTTTCCTTCTGTCAGCAGCTGTGTTTTCATACTATCAGCAGCTGTGTTTCCTTCACTGTCCTTGGCTGTGTTTCCTTCACTGTCAACATGTTTTCCTTCCTGTCAGCAACTGTGTTTCCTTCTACTATCACTTAGCTGTGTTTCCTTCACTGTCAACGCTGCGGTGTTTTCCATCACTGTCAGCAGCTGTGTGACCTCGCTATCAGCAGCTGTGGTAATTCTTCACTGTCAGCAGCTAATGTTTCCTTCACTGTCAGCAGCTGTGTTCCTTCACTGTCAGCAGCTGTGTTTCCTTCACTGTCAGCAGCTATGTAACCTTCACTGTCAGCAGCTGTGTTTCCTTCACTGTCAGCAGCTGTGTGTTCTTCACAATCAGCAGCTGTGTAACCTTCATGGTCAGCAGCTGTGTTTCCTTTACTGTCAGCAGCTGTGTTTCCTTCACTGTCAGCAGCTGTGTTTCCTTCACTGTCAGCAGCTGTGTTTCCTTTACTGTCAGCAGCTGTGTTTCCTTCACTGTCAGCAGCTGTGTTTCCTTCACTGTCAGCAGCTGTGTTTCCTTCACTGTCAGCAGCTGTGTAACCTTCACTGTCAGCAGCTGTGTTTCCTTCACTGTCAGCAGCTGTGTTTCCTTCACTGTCAGCAGCTGTGTTTCCTTCACTGTCAGCAGCTTTGTGTCCTTCACGGTCAGCAGCTGTGTTTCCTTTACTGTCAGCAGCTGTGTGACCTTTACTGTCAGCAGCTGTGTGTTCTTCACAGTCAGCAGCTGTGTAACTTTCACTGCCAGCAGCTGTGTAACTTTCACTGCCAGCAGCCCTGTGCCCTTCACTGTCAGCAGGCCCGTGTCTTCCTCCGCCAACAGCTGGGTGGCGGCCATAGTGAGAGCTGCTGACCTAGTTCCCGGCGGTGTGATGTACGAGTTCAGTGACCCCGCCGTGGGAGGAGGGAGGAGGGAATAGAAGAGGGAGAGAGAGTAGAAGATGAAGATAAAGGAGGGAGAGGGAAGTAAAGGGTAAACTAGAGGGGAGAGGAGGGTGGGGTAAGGGAAGTAGAAGAGGAGATGAGAGGGAAAGGAGAGAAGGTGAGGTTGGAGAGAGAGGAGAGACGGAAGAAGAGAGATGGAAGTAACTGAAAGGAAGGAGAAGGGATGGGGAGGAGAGAGGGATAGAGAGGAGGGGAATGATAAAGAGGTGAAAATGTGACTGGGAAAGAGGGGAATGAGGGGAGAGGATGATAAAAAAAGAAAGATGTTAAATGAAAGATGAGAGAGAGAGAGAGAGAGAGTGTGTGTGTGTGTGTGTGTGTGTGTGTGTGTGTGTGTATGGGGAGGGAAGAGTACGAAGGGAGAGTAAGAGAAAAGAGAGGGAAATAAGAAATACGAAAAATCACTGGAAGAGGGAAATAAAAGAGAGAAGAGGGGGAACAGGAAAGCCAGGAAAGGAAGTGAAGGGAAAGTGAGGGGTAATAAAAATGTATCGTGGTTGGCTTTGATTCGTTGGCTCACAGGAACAACAGCTGCAGTGAAAGAACAGTTGCAGTGAAAGAACAGCGGCGGTGAAAGAACAGCTGCGGCGAAAGAACAGCTGCAGTGAAAGAACAGCTGCAGTGAAAGAACAGCTGCGGTGAACGAAGAACAGCTGCAGTGAAAGAATAACAGTTGCAGTGAAAGAATAACAACTGCAGTGAAAGAAGAACAGCTGCAGTGAAAGAATAACAACTACTGTGAAAGAAGAACAGCTGCAGTGAAATAATAACAGCTGCTGTGAAAGAAGAACAGTTGCAGTGAAAGTAAAATAGCGGTAGTGAAAGAAGAAAAACTGCAGTGAAAGAAGAACAGCAGCAGTGAAAGAAGGACTTCTGCCGTGAAAGAACAACAGTTATAATGAAAGGAAAACAGTAACTGCAATGAAAGAAAAAAACTGCCGTGAGAGAAGAGCAGCTGTAGTGAAAGAAGAACAGCTACAGTGAAGGAACATCTGAGGCAGGAATGAAGGAAGTTATAATGAGAATGAAGGAACAGTCTATTTGGACTGATATAAGCTGTACTTTGGAATGACATAAACTGAAGTCA